>NC_056733.1:1233665305-1233712805 GCF_019279795.1 Protopterus annectens | reverse complement strand
CAACCACAAAGCATTCTATAGCTATGTCAAGAATCTCAATGGCAACACCCAGATCTGCTCAGAGTTACAGCACAACGGCATGAAAATTACAGAACCAACTGATATTGCCAACATCATGGCAGACAGGTTCAGTGCTAACTTTACCCCCCCCTCACTCCCTAAAGGGCCCATATCTATACAGGAAGAATGCAGAGGCCCAGTAATCACATCTATGCAGGTAAAAGCTGCACTCTCTAAAACCAAAAACACAGCATCATTGAGACCGGACAACATCCCAGGCTGTATTTTACATGAACTTTGGAACGAACTGGCTCCCCACCTAAGCACCATGTTCAATCATAGTCTCATGTCAGGCTTTGTGCCCACTGAATAGCACACAGCAACAGTTATCCCACTCCAAAAAGGCAGAGCCACCACTGATCCTGGGAACTATCTCCCTATTAGCCTGACGAGCCTGGTCTGCAAGACCATGGAACGTATCATCATGGGACATATAAACAAAGACAATGGTAACCTCCAAACTCTGGACCCCACCCAGTTTGGGTTTGTGAAAGGCAGATCATACCTTCTGAACCTGATTGACTTCTTTGAGGCAGTCATCAAAACAGTATATGAGGGTAAGGTGGTTCACACAACCTATCTTGACCTCGCCAAGGCTTTCAACACCATCCCCCATTCTGGAATTATAGCTAAACTCACAAACTTGGTATAAATCCTTATGTTACAAGATGGGTTGCCAACTGGCTCACTGACAGAACCCACACTGTAAAAGTTGCAGACTGCAAATCTGACTTCAAATCAGTGACAAGTGGAGTACCACAGGGTTCAGTCCTGTGACCTCTCCTGTTTGGTATCTACTTCTCTGAAATACAGGCTAATACAGAAGGCCTCTGGCTAATGAAGTTCGCAGATGACTGCAAACTAGGAGCCATAGCCGAGTCCTCAAATGATGTGGGCATCCTACAGAAGGGCCTCACTGAGACAGATGCCTGGTGTCAGAGGCATGGCCTCAAGCTCAATGCCAGAAAGTGCATTGTCATCCCCTTTGGTAAAAACTCTGTAACCATGAACTGTCACACAAAAGGCAGTCTACTTAATGCCGAATGTGTGATAAGAGACCTTGGGACCCAGGTGGAGAGTAGTCTCTCCTTTGATAATCACACCGCCACAGTAGTCAGGAAATCCTTCTATGTGGCACACCTTATCACAAAAGGGTTCTCATCCAGGAAAAAAGAGGTCATTGTTCCCCTCTACTTGGCACTCATTAGACCCATTATAGAGTACAACACCCCTTTTGGAATGTACCTCACAAGGCATCTGCAGCAGCTGGAAAGTCCACAGGAGTACCTCACAAAGAGGATTACTGCCCTCAAACAGATGCCCTACACTGACCATCTCAAAAATCTCCAGCTTTACTCTGTAGCATATCACCTACTCCAAGGAGATCTCTGCCTAACATATAAAGCTATGTTAAACCCAGAGCTGTTGGACATGCTATACCTAAATAAATCCCAATCCCTCCAAGCTACATGCTCTAGGGACCTAAACATTGTCACCACAATAAACAGGACATGCTGGAGGGATAGATTTCTGTCCCAGAGACTTCCTATACTCTGGCACAAGCTACCTATCAATGTCAAGCAAAGTTCCTCATTAGCACTCTTCAAGAAAAATCTTGATGAGTGGATGGAAAATAGGAAATACACCCTGGGGATCATGTCTGTAGCTCTGCTCGACAGGGGCACAGGAAATTAACTTTCTTGGGTGACGTAAGTCAGGGAACCTTGTTGGCTAGGATTACTTAAGCCCTTGGGCCGATAGCCTAGTACCTACTTATGAACCTATGAACCTATGAGATAAGGGAACAATATGGAATATTGTCATCCAAGTTGCCAAAAAATTTGAGGACACAGAAAACATAGACTGCTCAGATAATTTTTCTCTCCTCTACTGTAATCCTAATAAGCACCTCTGTCAGCTCTTGGACTTTCTATTAGATCCCTTGTTATTGCGCTACTATCAGGGCTTTGCTCCATTGTTTCACAGAAGTGACTTATATGGTTGCTTTTGGGCAAACTCCATAATAACACTTTTTTCTCCTCTATTAGAATTATGTGTAGCCTGTAGTTACAGTTCACCTTAGTTTTGGGTCATTCATCACAATCAGACAAATTAAATGGCAATAAGGGACATTGGCAGTACCCCAGGAATGAAATTACATTTCCCCATCCATTTATCCAAATTCTGTTTGAAAAGAGTGAGGGACAGCCTAGCCTTTTGATTTATGAAGATGGGTAGTGTATTCTATAGATGAGGTAGACTTTGGGATACAAAATTGTCTCTCCAGTAAATTCTGTTAGAGTCACAAAAAAGATTCAGGTCCATGAATGCATGACTCTTGTATATTTTTTTCTTGCGAATACATAAAATTTTCATCAGGGCTGGATCAGATGTAGCATTTTCATCAGGGCTGGATCAGAGAATGCCTTGTAGGTCAAGCATAATTTCCTTCTCAATAAATTATATCAGATGGAGTAAAAGGATAGAGCCTTTAGTCAACCTGTATTCTTATGCTTGTATTTTTTAGTGAGGAACTTCTGCGACTGGTATGTGCCTGGTTAGGTACATGCAGAAGGGACCATTGCACTTGATCATTGGCCTGATGAAGGCTGAGTACAATGGCAATATGACTTCCTTTGATTTTGATGCCATACCTTTGCTTATAGGTAGTGGTGCTGTGGTAGTGTTGTCGCCTCACAGTACGACGTTGTCCTGTTTGATTCCCAGCTAGAGCGTCTTCTGTGTGGATACATGCGTGAATGGGCATACCTTCGTTGAAGGTTGTACATCAGAGCTGGCAACTCGGCACGTAAAAATCTACTGCCAATCATTAGTGGACCAGAGTTCTGCTGTGGCGACCCCTAACCGGGAAAAGCCGAAAGACACCACAACAACAACCTTTGCTTATAGGTTGAGCCACAAAGAAGGATTTCCTCATTACTGTAGCTACCTTGTAGTCAATGTTTATGTTACTATCTATCCATGTTCCTAGGTCCCTCATGAATTGGTCTACTTTTAGAGGTGTCCTGTCAATATAATTATAATTTGCAGAGATATGTCTTTCAGTGGGTTTATTTTTATAAGTTTTGGACTGATAAGACAGATGTCCAAAGGGCATATGTTTTAATAATGTTAGTTAGCATTGTTTCAAAATGCAAGCTAAAGATATATGATGACTTATTTTTAAAGGCACTCTGATTAATGTAACTGCATTTCATTCATAAATTCAGCATGCTTTACACAAATGTTTTTAAAAGGAGCAAACAACATCCTGATTGGTGGCTAGAGGAGGCTTGGCTGTCACATGTTTGCTTACGTTCTATTTAAATGAAAGATTTGGCATTGACTTTTATCTGAAGAAGTTATTCATAAAGAATGAAAGAGCTCATTTAATAAATCATCTATGGTGTGGCTACATTCCCTGGCTAGTATGTTTCATTTTTACTAAGTCTCCAAATTTATGGAGGGGTAGTTGAAGTCACCCATAAGTATGGGGTTAGGCAGAATGTTAAGAGATTCCATTAGACCTTGGTAGGAGGTGTGCTTTTCCATACCCATGTTAGAGGATCTGTAGCTAGCAAGGATATGATGGGGGTAGCTCAAATGAGTCATGTTGTTGAACCAGTCTAGCAATGTGTTTGTCCTTTATGAACACTGACACACCTCCACCCTTTGGTGTTACCTGAGCTGAGGGGGGATCAAAATGTATGAAAGGCATTGTAGCCTTTGATAGCTGGGGTGCTTTCTATGTTTCTGAACCATGTTTCCATGACTGCACATATCTCTACATTCTCCATGGTGAGGAGTGCTTCCAGGGAGTGCAGTTTTTTATTTAAACTTCTAGCATTGAGCAGCAGTACCTTTAGATAGTAGTGAGTGAGTTTTGCTATGTTGAAGGGTTTAACAACGTGGCATGACCTAAAAAGGGCACAGTGGAGAAAGATAATCTTTTTGACAGTTTGGGAAGCCAAGTGGTGACAAAGCATTGTGGTTCATCGATCATGTCTCCCCAGGCTGACAAATATTTTATGTTCTTTTTGTGACACCAGAAACTAAGCCAATTATTGACGTCAATCATTTTTGTTGCTGGTACTGTGACAATATCATTGGTGAAGGTAGGATGCTACTCAAGGCTAGATTCATACCCACCTGTGACACATATTCAGAGAGCTCCATCATGTTTCTCTTCATATAGTCCAGTGAGGTATGTCTTAGGTCGTTTACACCTATATGTACTATGACAGTGTCATACTGGTACTTATGATTTAATGACTTAAGTGCATGCATGATCTGGTAGATCCTGGCTCCAGGGAGACAGCTCACTGTGATTTTCTTCTTGATTAGCATGGTAAGGGGGACATCTGTATGTCTTAAAATGGAATTCTCAATAAATAGAATGTTTGACTGTGAGTTGTTTTGCCTTATGAGATTGAAAGTTGGGCTACTATGATTTCCAGAGTTAAGTGTTATGTGAGGTGCTGTTTTTTTTTAATGTGAGCAGAGCCACTGAGAGATGCTTTTAGTAGGTTTTAGAGGTTTCAGTAGATTATAAGTGAGTACCTCCATATGTGGGTCTATGCATTTGTCCCTTAGTGTTGGTAGTGTGTGTTTTGGGTGTAACGCTAACAACCAGGTTTGTATTTTTCATGTGTGTATGTGAGAGTTTTGCCTTGTATGATATTGTGTCTGTATCTCTCATTGTCTGTTCTAAAATTAAATGGTTGCCAGTGAACATGAGGTAGTTATGCCTCAGGAAGCCCATATCCACCAGGCCAGAAACAGAGATGAACAGGGAAGTGCCTATCCATTATAACAGATCCTTAGTAGATGGGAAAGATTAGGGGAATAGTCAACTGAAAGTCTAAGTGAGAGTGTTTAGTACTATACTATTAAGTGACCTGCACCGGTGCTGCCCTGTACACAAACTGGCAGCTCTTTGAGCAGCTGTGGAAAGTGTGAAACTATGAAGGGCATTTCCTATACAGGATTTTAAACTGGTGAAGTTTGCTTATATACAAGGCACTGGTAACCATGTTCACACAATGTGCAAATATGAGACTTTTATACTAGCAGGATGAAAGACTTCTACACAGTTAAGCTATCAGGTCAATCAGATAAAAACACAATAAGCTTTCCACCAGCAGCTCCCAAATCAGATGGGTTGAATCAGCCCTCTGCTGCCAATCAGAATGCCAAAACAAAACCTTCTATATGTAAAATGAATTGGTTTTGAGCTCAAGTATAGTAACCAATACTTTATAAAAAGGCAGAACTCCTGCACTATCAGGAATTCTTGGCAATAAGTACACAAACCCTGAGAAATGTTCACAAATACAGAAAAAAAGTGGACAAATGTTGGAGAATGTTTACAAAGAAAACATTTTCAAAACTTAGAAATATTTTGGCAAATCCAGGATAACTTTGGCAAACTCAGTACAGCTTTTGCAGTATTAAAGGAGCTTAGGAAATATCAGAATACTGTTAAAGCAACCTAAGAACAGTATAGCAACAAACAAATGGCATTTCTTTAAAAAGTGCAGGCTGAAAAACAGAGATAAATTCAACAAAAATCAATAAATGCAGCACAGAAGTGTTAAATATTACTAACATAGTAAGAGCAACTACAAACAAATACTTATATCAACTTTGTTGGTCCAGATGGTTTTAGAAGCAATCCAAGTCTTGTATTTACAGGTGTCCAAGCCAGACACAGGGAAGCAACTCCCTCCCTCCTTATAGATCTGGAAAACACTTGTCACCCTGTTGCTCTGAATGGTTTATTTCCCTCTGACAGTTTAAAAAAGAACAAGGGCTGTTGCATTACATAAGTTTGCTTTAACTTTATTTCACTGACTATCTTTGCTTGGTCAGTATTAAAGGAAGCTGTAACTATAAATAAGAACTTCTAGGAAGGTACATTTTTGCTCATTTATGCCAACTCATTGTTTCTGTGCAACATAAGGTGGGTTAGCTTCACTCTCCTGATATCACCAATGAGCCAAGCTTCTCCTTTTTTATGTAATTATTAGGGCAATCCCATCAACAGGACTTTCTGCCCATAAGCATCCATTTTAGCACAACACCTAAACTAAATTACATTTTTGCTTTACTTTATTCAGTCAAGCTACAGCAAAGCCAGTACTTTAATTATGCAAATAAATACTGCTTACACTAGTAATACAAAAACACAAAATCAAACCTAATAAACTAAATCCATACAAACATTAACTACCTTAATCTTCTGAAATATTATGTAGAATGAGTGTAACCATGTCATCATTAAAACATAACTAATGCATACAGTAAAATTGAAACCATGTGTGTAGTATACAACATGACTTATAGCAATATCTGTACCATACCTCAAAACTGTACAGAGTTTTGCAGAATGTCCAGACTTTTACCTCATATTTTTGGTCCATTTTACATAAAATTGTAGTTTTCTGGGAAATCTGTAGGAAATCATTAAAGAGTGAAGTAAAAAATAATGACAGACATTTCAGTTTCAAACTTCATACCATTCTGAAAATTCATGGTAATGTAAAACCTGTTACACTATCAACTTTCTAAGTTTATAAGAATAATATTTACAAATTGTCCCAGTTTTGGGGCCTTTGTCTCACTTTTATTTGTGGCTTTGTAGAGGTTGAGAGGTATGATCTGTACTTAAAACAACATACAAGGGCAGTACTAAAACCCTTATCTGTAATAAATGCCTAATATCCATTTAGGCCATTATTACTGACAATTCACAGTAGGTACCCTTCCTACTAAAACCACATGCTTATAGCAACTGGAGGCATTCCTGATTATTCATAATTTTGCTGCATATTCATTTTTATAAAACTTCTAATCACTGCAAACTCTGGCAAGCTTCAGATATTCAAAATATTGAATTTACTTTAACTCATTACAGCCAAGTGCTCCTCCAGGCATTTCTGCAGTAACCTCCTAGGGTGCCTCTAGGTGTCAAATATTACTTTTTCATATATGCAATACCAAAACCGTGCCACATACAAGGTATCAGAATATTTTATTTGGAAGCATACATGATGGAAAACACAATTGCACTGATGTTTGACCTCTGTCAATGAGTATTTGTTAGAACTGTATGGTGGTAACTTCATTTCTAAAGGCTCAAGCCACACCCACTGGGAGTTAAAGGTACTTACTGACAAGAGCTGTTCTGGAGGGATGGGGAACAGAGAAAGCAAGAGTGAAGGAGAGTCAATCCTGTATGCTATTTAAACATATCATTGTCCATTGGGTGGGAAATTGAAAATTCACTCCAGGTCTGGCCTCCATGTTTTTGACTAACAGAGGCAGGCAGTAATTATGCAGAAACTAACATGCCCCCACCCCCAAATAACCTTTAGAAACTTCCGAACTGGCATTCATCCTTCTAATAAACACCTATGATATATAGGGACACAATTAGTTTGGATTGCACAGTTAGGCTTATAAAGGCCCTAGCGATCATTACCCTAGTATATACCTATGACCCTATGAGCCTATATCCCCACACAGTTCAATCTAGCAATCAGCTAAATGGTGTCATTAATAATACTTTTAGGTGCGACCACCCAATACTCAGGAGCTTGTGCTGTGCAAAATTCAAAACTCTGCAATACTTCACTACTGTCAGCATAACCCTCCCCCATTCCAAAAGCATTCATTACTGATGGGTGAGCAACATTTTATGCCTTGTTTATCCATACTTAGTTAACAGCAACAACTGACCTACAGGTTCATAGGATCATAAGGGTATAGTAGGCTAACAACCACTAGGGGCTTCATAAGCTTAGCCATGCAAACCAAATGTGTCCTACAGATTATACTGTATGTTTTATCCATTTAAATGAGAGGTGATTGTTGCTCAAGACATGATTTACTAATGACCTCTGTCCATCAGAGATGTAGGCCCCAGACCAGGGGTGAATTTTCAATTTCCCATTAAATGGTCCAAGTTACAATTATATAAGGTTAAGGAAGGACTTTGTTTCACACAGATGGGGAGCCTGTTCCAGAGAAAGAGAATTTTCTGAGATACATATTCATTTCTCCATCTTGTCCTATTTATGTTGCAAGCAAAATGTAGATATTTACATTTATTTATTTAAATATTTATTTATTTATTTATTTATCTATCTATCCTTTGTTGACTGGGTTAGTCCCACTAGGGTAGTAACCTCTTTTCAGGGGAGACCTGAGGTGGTATTTACTCTTTATATATTTATACTTTATAACTTCCAGACTGATAAAAATGCAAAAAGAATGAATGACAAAATTACCAATTAATTAATTCAGAGATCTGAGATGAGAATAAGTTAAGGGATAAGGCAGACACAAATGAAAAGTGCCAAGATTCTATCTCTTTCTAATACATTCTTAACTTTCACAAACAACGCCACATAGTAACTAAATTAGTCAAAATTACCTATATGTGGAATGAAGAAACCTGAATTGCCTACCAACCTTTTTTTTGAATGTTCATAAATATATGGCCAAAAGTGACACACTACAGCCTCTAACTATGTAAATATTGAAAGTGATATCCTTCCATATATCTTAAGAGTATTAACACTATGGCACAAGCCCCCCCTGCTTGGCCAATAACCCATTTCCAGTCCCAGGCATTCCTTAAAGCTTTATCTTGATGCAACTCAGAAAGCACCCCACTTCCTTACCCAAAATCAAACTTTCATTTCCAAGCTATCATCACAACTATAATGCTCCTCAAACATTCAGAGAAGCTAAAAAAGTGAAACAAAGGTCCATAATCATTTTACCCCCTTTATAACAGCTGCTTTAATAATTTCCAAACCCTTCAAGCACATATGTATCTTTCCTTTAAATAATCTTTGACTATTTAAAAATTCAAACATATTATATTTTATATTATATACTGAATATAATATATATATATATATATATATATATATATATATATATATATATATATATATATATATATATATATATATATATACTTTATATACTTATATATTATAGTTTATTCCTTTTTTATACACCAGGATTATCACCCAGTTCCAATTTTTTGCCCTAGAACCAGACGTTTTGTGGACGATGTTTTTATTTTATGGGAAGGGGAAAAGAGAGAACTAGTACTTTTCATAGAATATTTGGAACATACCATAACTTTTTTCAAATTTTCTCTCACATGCTCAGATGAAGCTATAGATTTTCTGGATGTCAGAATTAAAAAAGAAAGATCTGGCTTTGTTACTTCCTTGTTTCAAAAAGAATGCTGGAAAAATAATTTACTTACTTATGATAGTATGCACCCCAGACATACATATAAGAATATAATAAGGGGTCAGGTAAGTAAAGCCTCAAGGCTTTGTACTAAAGATAGTGATTTTGAGGAATAATTGATGAATATGGAACATATTTTTAAAAATAAAGGTTACAATGAGAGGTTAGTAGTAAGTGAATTAAGTCAGGGTAATATACATAGAAAATCTGTATCTTCATTTAAGACAATTTCATCAGAAGAGCAACATGGCCATAAATTTGCATTTAATAGAATGACATTCACGTATAGTAGTAATATACATGGTGTATGTGACATTATCAAGAAAAATTGGCATATACTTTTATCTGATGATAAAATAAAAGAAATAGTAGGGATAGAACCCAAATTTGGATTTAGAAGAAATAAAAATCTGAAAGACATTTTAACACAAGAAAAGAGTAACCACAAGAAAAGTTCAATTTGTCAAGTAGGTACAAAATCATGTGGGCTATGCAAGGCATGTCACTGTATTAATAAAGAGATTGTTTTTAAGCATCCAGTAACAGGGAAATTATTTTATTTTAAAGCAAAAGCCAATTGTAGAACAAAGAATATAATTTATTTAGCTGAGTGTCAGCAATGCAAAGCATTTTACGTGGGAAAAACAAATAATATGTTTAAAGTTAGAATTTTGCAACATATTTCTTGCATAAGAACTAGAAAAATGCACTTTATAAACATATAGAAGTAAATAATGACCATCAGTTTAGATTTAGAGCTATTGCAAATGTATTTCCTAGTATAAGAAAGGGTAGCTTAGTAGATGCCACTGAGAGAGAAGAAGCAAAGTGGATAATTGAGCTTTTAGCCCATAGGACAACGGGACTAAATGAATTTGTTCCTATGAAACCCGCCCTCAAAGATAGGATGGTACAGTATAAATTTTGATTGGTTGGAAACTGTTTTGAATTAGGTATTTAAATGTGACTAAGATTGTATTATTTCATCTGAAGAAGGGCAGAGCCCGAAAGCGCTTATCTGTGTTAAAAACTGCTTGTTGAATTTTGCCTTGTCATATTAAATTAGTGTTTTATCGAAGGATTGTGGTGGTCTACATTGGTTTGTTTGCTAAAGTTACAATTATATAAGGTTAAGGAAGGACTTTGTTTCACACAGATGGGGAGCCTGTTCCAGAGAAAGAGAATTTTCTGAGATACATATTAATTTCTCCATCTTGTCCTATTTATGTTGCAAGCAAAATGTAGATATTTACATTTATTTATTTAAATATTTATTTATTTATTTATCTATCTATCCTTTGTTGACTGGGTTAGTCCCACTAGGCTAGTAACCTCTTTTCAGGGGAGACCTGAGGTGGTATTTACTCTTTATATATTTATACTTTATAACTTCCAGACTGATAAAAATGCAAAAAGAATGAATGACAAAATTACCAATGAATTAATTCAGAGAGCTGAAATGAGAATAAGTTAAGGGACAAGGCAGACACAAATGAAAAGTGCCAAGATTCTATCTCTTTCTAATACATTCTTAACTTTCACAAACAATGCCACATAGTAACTAAATTAGTCAAAATTACCTATATGTTGATTGAAAAAACCTGAATTGCCTACCAACCTTTTTTTGAATGTTCATAAATATATGGCCAAAAGTGACACACTACAGCCTCTAACTATGTAAATATTGAAAGTGATATCCTTCCATATATCTTAAGAGTATTAACACTATCGCACAAGCCCCCCCCTGCTTGGCCAATAACCCATTTCCAGTCCCAGGCATTGCTTAAAGCTTTATCTTGATGCAACACAGAAAGCACCCCACTTCCTTACCCAAAATCAAACTTTCATTTCCAAGCTATCATCACAACTATAATGCTCCTCAAACATTCAGAGAAGCTAAGAAAGTGAAACAAAGGCCCATAATCATTTTACCCCCTTTATAACAGCTGCTTTAATAATTTCCAAACCCTTCAAGCACATATGTATCTTTCCTTTAACATCATCTTTGACTATTTAAAAATTCAAACATATTATATTTTATATTATATACTGAATATAATATATATATATATATATATATATATATATATATATATATATATACATACTTTATATACTTATATATTATAATTTATTCCTTTTTATACACCACGATTATCACCCAGTTCCAATTTTCTGCCCTAGAACCAAAATTATTAATAAAATTTATAATCAGATTAGTTAGTCTGTTAATAAGTAGAGTCTCTTATCTGACATACAACAGAGCTTCTAATATACTAATACTAATACTGTTTTTGTCTGTATAAATAACATTATTCATACCCTGCCAATCTCTGCTTTTAAAACATATGCCAATTATATTCTTTTTATCAGCTGGGCCATCTCTAACCTGTTGCAGTAAAACAGCTGCAGTGACTTCAACTCACTTTACATATGCTTTTGTAGGGAAAGGAGTGAACTAAAACTAACTGACTCACTAAATAAATAAAGTTAAACTTGTTGGGAATTCAACATAAAGGAAAGAAATACAAGTAAATGTTTTTTGCAGTAGGAACAAGTCCCATTGCACCCAACTGGCAGATATGGATGCGCATGCCCTAAATATCATCAAACAAACATGAAAAAGGCAGAAATCTCCCAAAACAGATGGATCATTGCCAGTGTTTACTTATAAATTGCACCAGCAATGATTTCCAGTTCAAAAGCAGTAAGTTGAAGTCGTCCAGCAGGATCATAATTCAAATAAACCTCAAAGAGGAACAGAGAAACTCTTCAGTCCCATCTAGAAAGGAAACTATCCAACACATTTTCAATAAACTTGTTCAAATCATCTTTATATTCTCTTTAGAGCTAACAAGAAGCTAAGTACCATCAGTTCTATAAGAATTATTGACCCATCTTAAATAAATAAATAAAAAGTAAACAAATAAATAAGTAAGAAAGGAAATAAATACTTTAATGTACACAAGTGCAAATACTTCAGATTCTGTATGGGTGTATATCTGTTATAAAAGAACAAAATGAAACCTTAGTTGACAAATTCTTGTCTCAGCTTATAGCCTGCTATACCATTTCTAATTGTCTAATTCCTGAATCCAAAAAATCAATATCAAAAAATATTTTAACCCCAAATAATCACCTAAATTCCATATATAATACTCAATGGTGCAGCCTGACATGCTCAGTGAACTTTAATGAGTACACTTTTTTCAGAGAATCTCTTGGAAACATCAATGCTCAAAAAGCACAGAATGTTTAGAACTCTATAAATTAATTTTCACAGTATAGAAGTATAGACAATGCTTGTGTGAAATGAATAAACCTCTAAAAATAGCTTTTTTGGGTATAAATGGTAACAGTTGAAACTAACGTGTCATCTTCATCTGTGTCTGGGGATAGCATGGGTTAATTGCATTTTTAAAATGATAGGTGGGTGATGGTTGTGGGGTCGGTAGCAATAATAGCTTGAGTACAAACTGTAAAATTCTGACTACAACCCTGATAATACTCAATATATACAAACAGCGGTTAACATATATATGGGTCCTATTCAGTTTATCAATGTTTTAAAACATGCAAATTCATATGGTTGAGACCATATGACTGACATTCTAAAATGTCATATTGCATGTATTGAGATAATGGTACAGTGAGGATCATGGAATTTCCCCTTTTCTCCACTTCAGTGAGATCTTAGCATTTGCATATATAACTAGCAGAAGGTGTGTGTGTGTGTGTGTGTGTGTGTGTGTGTGTGTGTGTGTGTGTGTGTGTGTGTGTGTATGTGTGTGTTTCTGTATTTTTCAGTGTGTGTATGTATAAATATATATATATATATATATATATATATATATATATATATATATATATATGTGTATAGCTTCACTTTATAATTTCGAAATACTGAAATCCCAAATTTCAGTATCCTGAAATTATAAAGTCGAACATTTAGAATCACAAAAGTGCATAATCACAAATTCCCGGTTATGCCTTTACGATACGTTACGTGAGGTGTTGTGTGTGGATTTAGGTGTAATTTAAGGTAAGTTAGTGTTTTGTAAGGATTTTGTGTGGGAGTTTGTGTGTGTGTGAATGTGTTTGTCAGTTGTAAGTTTGGGTTAGGGTAGGCAGGTGAAAGTATGGGTGTGTAAGTATTGGATGTGTTGGTGTTTGCATATGTGTGATGTTTGTGTGTGTGCAAGGGACTGTAGAATGTGTGGATGTGAGTTTCTTTTCTGTGTCTGTGCATTCTCAAAGTTATTATATATAAGTAGGGGGGTGTGGCTTGCACAGCCCCCCACATGGGGTGCAGGGGAGATTGCCCCCTACTTATATGTACTGTAAGTTTGTTTATTTGTGTGTGTGTTCTATTTGTTGTGGTGTGGGTTGGATGATGTATGTGTTGTGTGGTGTATAGTGTGTTTTTGTTTGTGGTTTTGTGTTTCGTGATTTTGTAATTTCGGGATTTGGGACATTCGACTTTATGGTTTCAAAATACTGAAATTCAGGATTTCAATATTTCTAGATTATAAAGAGAACCAATACATATATATATATATATATATATATATATATATATATATATATATATACACACACACACACACACACACACACACACACACACACACACACACACACACATATATATATATATACATACACCTCTCAACAATAGCAACACTGAATTCCCTTACAAAAAACTAAATGACTGTGTTCCTGCCCAAGCCATACTGCAGATAACATCATTCATCCTCAGCTTCAAATAATACTTAACCCCTTACAGCCTATTTTCAAACACATATGATCCCATTATTTTCCATAGGTTCATAGGTTCATAGGGCCTATATAAGCCTAGCCTAACAATTCCCTGGCTATTTCTTCCCACAGTGTTTACTTCCCTGTTGCCTTATGTAATATTTGTTTTACAAGAAAAAGGTTTTGGGATGACTACACAGAGAAATGGGATTAACTTTTAAGTGATATTTGGAATAAAACCTACTTAATTTGTTTCAGGAATAAGTTATAAAATCATCTAAGAAATAATTGTTCTCATTGTTAATATACAGGCAATGTAGAATACCTAAGATCATTGTTCTGTATCCATGACACTCAAGCATTTAAAGTAAACCACCGTGATAAATAAGCCACTATAGGCCTTCACAGACTTGACTTAGAAATGTCTTCACCTGTTAACTATATTCTCAATATCCATATCCCTCCTTTAACCTGGCAGCATTTTACATTCAAGTTCTTTCTCTTATTCTAAACACTTAGTTCAATGTCTTCTCTTTTCTCTACACCACAACCCTTTGTCTGCATCTAAGCATACCTTTTACAGTCACTTGCCTTTCTGTGAGTGCACACTTAAATAGCCTCTAATGATGTATGTAAGATGGCATTCACTCCACCCTAGAAACTTCTTTCTAATTGTTAAAGATTGGGAGGTAAATTTAAGCATTATATATGATTTAATAGAACACTATATTTCTGAACTAAGTGCATTTATTCATAGCATAAATATAAAGTCTTTATTTTATGCTGAAACAACCTACAAAGCAAACTGATAATAACTCTTAACATCTAGATAAACCATTCAACTTTTGTCAATAGAAAGTAGTGGCAATTCTGATATTTAGCCTATTATCACTGGAAAATTCTCTGCAGACTGCTCTTGTCTGTAAACTGTAACATACTACAAACTGCTGTTGACTGCAAAATCATACGGCTGAGTTAAAAAAAATGCTAAATTCTTGCTATCTGAAACATAGTGTAAAACTGCTGTTGCCTATAAATTATACTATACTACAACACCACATTTTTTTTAGCTGAAAAAGATGTAAACATTTATAGGTGAACTTTGAAATATTGCAAATCTTTATATTGTGTTGACAAGCATATTTGTAACCCCACTTGCAGTGATTATTGACCAGATCATGACTTAAGAGAATTCTTGAACTGGTTAGCATATATATATATATATATATATATATATATATATATATATATATATATGGGTCTATGTCATTTCACCGAAAATCTATTTCGCCGAAAATTCCTGACATAGGGACCAAATCGCCGAAAATCCATTTTGCCGAAAATAGTACTGACAGTGTCTATGCCCTTTTCCCCCACTGTAGTGCGATCCCGGAGTGAGAATATTAATGTGGGGGGGTGGGGGCATAGCCCCCCATCTACTCAGGTTATAAACTACTTACTTATCCTTTTCATAGGCACTGGACAATATAAAGCAATACTAGACAATATTAAACTGTACTGGGTAGGTGGGTTACACCCCCCACAACCCCCGTTGTGTGGGGCTGTGCCCCCCCACACACCCCTACTTTAATATTCTCACTACAAGATTGCAGTACAGTGGGGAATAGACACTGTCAGTACTATTTCTGGCAAAATGGTTTTTCGACGATTTGGACCCTATTTAAGGACTTTTTGAAGAAATGACACTGATCCATATCTATATATATATATATATATATATATATATATATATATATATATATATATATATATATATATATATATATATATACATACATACTAAATAACCAAACAAATCTACAAGAACATTGAGCAAACTTATCCTCAGCTAAATAAATATAGTTGGCCATTGCATCATGGATAAAAAGTTTAGAAGCTAGTATTTTATGGAAGTTTCAGGTTTTTAAGCCAGTGATCTTCTTAAATAAGAATCTCCTTGGTCTTTTTAGTTGTTTAATATGTCTAGTGAGATACAACCTAGAGAGGGCTGTTTATTCACTAATAGGCTTAATCAATCCTGAACACAAGGGGTAATGACATCTTTAGATCTGCATGATATTCCTTTAGCAATTAACTATGTTAAGCAGAAGGATGTTTTGACTAATGTCATTGCGTGAATATCAAGATGGGATTTTCAACCCAAGTTCCAAGATTTTAACAACATTCTTATTTTGAGGTGGGATGGTGTCTATATTATTAACTGAAGGTAGGGACTGTCAACCAAAAGATACAATATTGCACTCTTTAGCATTTAATTTGAGCTCATTTTAGTATAACAGGTAGTTTAAGTTTATGCTGAAGGGATTGTGCATCTGAAGGGTACATAACTATGACTCCCAGCTTGCAGTCATCTGCAGACTTGGTTAGCCAGAGGTCTTGGTTCATGATATTTTAATCCAAAACATAAATGTTAAACATTAGGAGTTCCAGCACTGAACCATGTGTGACATCACTTGGCATCTTTATAGTCTCTGTTGAAACACCTGTGACTTGCACTGTGTTGTTCTGTCTTCTAGCCAGTTTGCTATCCAGCTTACCACACAGGGATGGATTTATACTGCATTAAGCATATTCACTATGCTATCACGGGGAATGGTATTAAAATTATTGGTCTGGTCAAGGTAAGCCATAAAGTTAGTATGATCACTGTCAACAGTCTATGTGGTCCTTATAAAGAAGTTAACCAGAATCATTAGACAGGATCTAGCCCTGAGAAAACTAAACTTCTTTGGATTTATTCTGGTGATTGTTTTAATATCATAGTTTATCAGGTCAGTTATAATATGCTCTATAGCGTCTCATATAAGACTTGTCATTTTGATATCCTATAATTCTCACGGTCAGTTTTGGGGCCAACTTTGTGGTGTGACATCACTTCTGCTGTGCGACAAACTTCAAGGACAAAACTAATGGTTAAAAGATGTAAAGATTGGCTCTGCCAGGGCTTTTTTTTTTGGCACTTTTTATTAAACATCCCGGTATATTATCAGGTTTAGTCTTGAACAGTACCTTCAGTAAATGTTTTTAATGAAGATGATGATGATGAGGGATTTCCTGACAGACTTAGGAATAATTATGCTTTAGATAGTCTTTTTGAGGTAAAACTTGTACTATATTTGTGAGTTGGTATGTTAGCAATAACAATTGGGTCTCAGTAGATAGCACCATTATAAATAAGTTTGAAACGAAATTAGGGGTTGCTTCTTAGTCTCCTAGCATAGCAAAAAAAGGATTTGCAATTGTTCTTGGCTTTAGAAGTTAACATAAGTGCATAGGCTAATAGTATTTTTCAAGCTTTTAGTCAATTTCATGATGTTATCCTTGACATGAAGATCTTTTGATCTGCCCTTTACCTTAACAACACTTTTTTTTTCATTATTGTGCAGTTTATTTATTTTGGTCAACCAGCAGGCTGATTTGTTTTTAATTTTCCCTTTATATTTATATCCAATTGAGACTGCCAGTTCTATACATTTATACAATTGGACATAGAACTCATTTGTTAAGTTAACTGTTGTGACAATGTCTGGGGTGATACTGATTTATTTGAACTTTGAAATTTCATCATAGAATGAGTATGGCTGAAGTCCTTAAAATCCACATTTGTGGTTTCAATGGTTTCAATCGGTGTAGAGATTTTGAAGATGAAGTTCATTAGATACAGCCAAGTGGGGAAGGAGATGCCAGGGATATATTACATGAAGAAGAGATATGTGTAAGGTCAAGAATATTATGTCCTGTAGTGTGTCTGCTAACAACCTAGTCTAGGTAGTTTTTCTTCATTAAATGTAAGAACTTTTAGGCATATCCTACATTGGAGGTATAGGTGCTACAATTTATTGAGGAGAAGTTTTAAGTCTTCCAAAATAAAGAGGCTGTTATTATAGGGAGTTCTCAAACTGGAACGTCTAGTAATTAACCACCCAGACCCCAAAAATTCTGATATTGTAATCACTCGCCTGCAAATTAACTCTAACAAACACATAATTATCATAGCAGTTTACATTCCTCCTGACAACTGCCCACCCTCTACTAAAGACCTCTTCTGCAATTCTTACGTATAATACCCTCCACTTCTCTAATTCTAGTATTGAAAGTTGTCACATCATTTATTATACCATTTATCCTTTGACCAAAGTCATAGGCCTGGGTCGCAGAATTAAAATAGGGGGCCATATTATCTGTTCTTCTTTCAATAACTTTATTCATTACCTGACTGACAGCTTTTTCATTATATCCCCTTTCTTTTCCTTCTTTTTTATTGGTTGGCTGTGTCACATGTTTCATGTCTTTTTTATTTAAATGAATGGTTTTAACTGTTTTTTATAAGCACTGAAAAAGGCGAAACCTGAAAGCTTTGCTACTGGAAGTATTTATTGTTTTTATT
This sequence comes from Protopterus annectens, assembly GCF_019279795.1. Classification (NCBI taxonomy): domain Eukaryota; kingdom Metazoa; phylum Chordata; order Ceratodontiformes; family Protopteridae; genus Protopterus; species Protopterus annectens. The sequence goes on along the minus strand of NC_056733.1, from coordinate 1,233,694,303 downwards.
AAAAGTGTGGAATGTTTCTGTGGTTCTCTTCTTTTTGCCGTGCTTCTACATGCAGTCAGGAAACCATAATAATCAGGGACTTTAATCTAGATTGGTCTACCTGCACCTCTAACAATCCATCCAACTTTATTAACCTTCATGGTTTGTGTCAATTGATAAAATACTCTATCAGGGTTGACAAGCACAGTAAAAGACAATCAATACTGGATTGGACCCTTACAAATAGACCTTCCCTCTGCTATCAATCTGACTGTCTCCCTGCAGCCTAAGTGATCACCAACCCACCTACCTGATTAGACAACATATCTCTCCTCCTAAAGCCATAGTTTACAAATACATACGTCACAAAAAAAAAAAATCACAACTGAAGTCTTTAAAACCCTTCTGCAAAAGTATGACTGGTCCCCTCTAAAACATCTCTACTTGGACTTGGCTGAAAATACTTTAATGATAAATTCATCAACATTCTAAATAAAATATCTCCCCTTAGAACATTCCATACTAAACCCAAACATATACCATGGCTCACTAACGAGACCAAAAGGCTTCTTAAAGTAAGGGATAGAGCTTGGTACCTGTATCATGAGACAAAAAAATGAAACATCACTTCTCATCTGTCATCAAATGCATGACCTAGTCAAAAAACAAATTAAACATGACAAAAAAACTCTACTACACAACAATACAACAAAAGCACCAAAATAACCCCCAGAAATTCTGGCATGCCATTAAGTGTATGCTAAAACCAGGTCACATCACTACCCCAATACCAACCACTACAAACTGCACTGATAGTATTGATCACAGTTTAACTCTCACTTTGTCAATTATATCCTATCTCCTATCCCTTGTAATAAATGACAATACTACCCCTCTAGCCATACCTACGTAGACAATAGATAGCCTTCTCCAATCCATCACAATTAAACCCATAGAAACTAATACCATAAAGATAATTCTTTCCGGACTAAAGCCCTCACCCCTTGTTGCTGACCAGATTCCCAACTAATTTCTTAAAATAGCATCAGGTGTCATCTCTGATCCTATTTCTAATCTAATCAACCAGTCCATTACAGAACAATATCCCAAAACTCTGGAAAATATCGCAAATCGTACAGATCATACAGATCCTACAGATCGTAGGTTTACCCCGGGTATCACTTCTGTGTCACTGTTAGACAGAGGCACAGTATACTAACCTCGAAAAAGGGAATAGCAAAATAAATTTAAAATGGGTGGCGAAAGACAAACACATTCTGGCTAGGCTTATAAATGCCCTAGGGCAGATAGTTTAGTATGAACCTATGAACCTATAAATAATCCCTCTGCATAAAGGCGACACATATACTGAATTCAATAACTATAAACCAATAGCGATCCTCCCTCCCCCCCCCCCATTGCCAAGATTCTTGAAAAATGCATCCATTCACAACTACTTCACTACCTACTAAACAATGATCTCATGTCTGAATCTCAGCATGGTTTTAGGCCAAAACATAGCACCACTACTGCTCTTGTTAGCTTTACAAATTCAGTCAACCATCTTAGAAACTCTGGCTTTCATGTCTCCTCTATCTTTCTACACATGTTAAAAGCTCTTGACACTGTTTCCCAGCAGATACTACTTAATGAGTTAGCCTCTACCAACCAACACTTGACTGGTTTCTTAGCTATTTATCTGACCGAAAACAAGCAGTCAAGTGGCATAATGTACTCTACTCCTGCTTACCTGTCTCAGGTGGCATACCTCAAGAATCCACACGTGGCCACTGCTATTCACAATTTTCAGCAATAAACTCTTCTCAGCTACTAAACATGCAACCATTGTTCAATACACAGATGACTCCACCCTTATTTGTTTATCTCCCTCCATGCCAGCACTAAAAATAACCCAGAAAACCTTCAGTGAGATTGACGCTTACCCATCTGACTCCCACCTTATTCTCAGTGCTAATAAAACTAAGCTCATGCTCATCACTAGTAACAAAAAAAGGTATATATCAAGCTTGGCTCCCTTTATAGAGTCATGCCTTTCCTACTTGACTCTACCAGACATGCCATATCCAGAACTCATCTACTTTCCACCCTGCTATATGCTTCACCAATATTCACAAACCTCAGAAAAATTGATTTAAGCAAACTTGAGTCCCATTACAATAAAATAGCAAGATTCAATTCAAACTTCCCAAATAGATCACACCATTGCACTGCCCTGCATCAACTAAAATGTCTTGAACTTCCTAATCTTCTTACCTTCAACAAATTAATTCTCACTCATACCATCTTCCACCACCTAAACAACTGCCCTGCTCTTCAACACCTTGTTCAGCCCTACTCCAGCTATACATCCCGAAGATCTTCCAACAAAATCCTACTAAAAGTAATCAATTCCAACAATAGCCACATAGATGCCCTTTTATCTAACCAAGTATCTACATCCTGGAATTCCATTCCCCAGACCATACTCAATATCACCAACATTTCCAGATTTAAACAACTACTAAAAAACACCTCACCAACAATTGGCTTTGCTCTTGTACTAAACCAGGCTGAAAAAATACTTCTCTTTCCTCTAACACTTCCATACTAGGACTCTTATTATTATTTTAACTCCATCCTACTTTACCCAGCTTCCTTCTCTTCTTCCATCCTTAACTCTAACCTACTTTATCCAGATTCCCCATTCTTCCTTTTCTTTGTCACCAAATGACATGTATTCAATGTCTATTATGAGCTCTCTTAATCCATTCACACTGTACGTGTATGATATTTAGTTGCATGCTTGTCTACCACAAACTTCATAGATCTATAGATTTTTTTTCTTTCTCAGGTGCCATTCCACTTTTCCAACACCCCTTTCTTTAATTCCTTGGTTGCTTCTTACTCAAGCTTCTTATGTTTCCATGACAGGTATTATGTTTCATTCTACCATTTTATATTCTGTACTACTTATGCCTCAAGAATGTATTGCTTAATCATTGTATACATGCCTGTATTGTAAATAATGTAAATTTTTACTTCTGTTCTAATACTTTATTTTTGCTACAATTCTTATTGTAATTGTTAAATTGTCATAATACTTCATTTTCTTCTAAAATTCTTACTATTATTGTTAAATATCTCATTTGTCAAGTCCTTGTATTGGAGAATTTCTTCCTAGGCCTCCTCCAAAAATGGGCCTTTGGTCCAGTTGGACCTTCCCGGTAAACAAATATAAAATAAATAACTAAATAAATAAATAAAGTACATTTAAGAACCTTACATGGCTTTTAGTGGACACAGATGGTGTCCTATTACAGGCTGTAACTTGATGGCCAGTCTTATTCTGTATGCTTGAAGCTCATTGAGCTGTATTTGTGGGTCTCTGGTAATCTGCCTAAAGAACACATGGTCTTTAACAAATATGGCGACATCGCCATAGTTATCATCACATCTAAAAACACTGTAAGCAGAAAACCCAGGTATGGAGGGAAGGCTTTCTGAACATTTAAACCAAGTTTCAGTAATTACACAGATGCATACCAAATGCAGAAAACCCTCAAGATTGGGGGTGGCCTAATGGTTAAGGTGTTTGCCTTGCAAGTACAAGGTGCAGGGTTTGAGTCTCACAAGGGATAATTGGCTAGGCTTAAAATGGCTCGCAAGGGCAGTTAGCTTAGTACTAATCTATGAACCTATGAACCTTAGTGTTCAGACGTCTGGCATTGAGTAGAGCCACCATGATGAAATCTTGCTTGGGTGGTATTGTTTTAGTTATACAAAACTCTTAAAAGAAATATTATGGAAGCAGCAAAGGTTGCAGTCAGTATGCAGATGCCTTAAAACACGAAGTGTATACCATCCTCTACAAAGCAGGTAGGGCAGTTCAGCAATACATCCCATGTTCACACATTCTGGATCCCAAGGAATGACAACAACTATTCTGCCAAATGTTGAAGCCAATTATCGTTTCTTTGTTCCTGGGCATCATTCTTGGAGAAGGAAAGATTCCACTCCGGACCAGAATCTTTCCTGCACTTATGACATTTATGAAGATTTCTGACATGTCTCTCTGTATAGCCCTCAGTGTTTTGTGTCCCAAGTCATTTATTCCACATGGAGCACAGCCATGTCAAAATCATACTTGTTACGTGAAAACGGCTTCAGGTCCCTTAAGATGTCAGAGATCCTGGCATCTGAAGGACAGCTCATTTTTTATCTAGCCAAGTGAGAGGATAGACAGTGTACCTGACAACAGAGTGACAAATCATTAAAATGTTTTTATTTGTAGAGTAGCTTGGGGTACTGGAATTCAGATTATTTCACTCTTGATGACTTTTTGTTGAAAGTATACCAAAAGAAAGATTTGGTGGTGTGTTTTCTCACAGACCTAGACTTCATTGGTCCAGGATGCTTAGGCAATGCTTTCTAAAACCTCAGCATAAGGCATTTGAGTGTAAGTTAGTCTAGACCATATGGTAGTCTTGTGTGTTGTTTATAGTCTGGGTCTCCATATGTGCTAAATACTTGATTTTCTCACAAACAGAATTTCTTGTGTTGAGCGAAAGTTCATTATCTCTGAGAATAAGCCAGTTACTAGAATACCTGAGGATACCAAATGCAATGAGGCTAGTAATAGAAGGGAAAAGGGCAGACTAACCTTCCATCAGTTCCAGAGATTTTGAGACATAATTAAGATTACACACAATGCTTTGTGCAGTTAATGAGATGGATAATGGACAATACTGTTTAGGAATGTAGCTATATAAATTTTCGTATGGAGGGTTTACACTGTCATTATATGAACTAGGTGAGGTAAATTAGTGTTAGCATGACAGCGATGCTTTGCATGACTAAATAAAATAACCAATGTGTTATAGCTTAAGTAGTAACTATAGCAATGGACAGAAAACAGTGACTAAGCTACTGTAATACAAACTATGTGGAGCAACTGCTGGTAATTGTGGCAGCATTGAGCAGCTTTGGGCTTCTTAGGACAATGTAGAGCATCTGTGGGCTTAGGGAATGCAATGTAGCTCATTCCCAGTACCTGTAGTCACATTAACTAATACAGTTAAAGAGAGGCAGAACATATTAAGGAGATAGTAAAACAAGAAGGTGCATGTTGCAGCCATGCTGCACTAAGCCTAACATTGCACAAACATGGACAATTTACAGAAAAACGAGCAAAGCTGAAACAATTCAAATAAGCACACTGATCAATTGGAAATGGCAATCTTCAAGGTTCCACAGCAATCAGAGGCAATGAAATTGTTTTGTTCCTTCTCCAGTCTCACTCGAACATTTCTGGGCTAGATTATTAAAAGCACAGAGTATACAATGATCATGGTAAACTCATGGTAAACCCATTGCTCCAGTTACTACGTAAGCTATAACACATTGGTGATTTTATTTAGTCAGGCAATGCATCATTGTCATGCTAACCTAATTTACCTCACCTAGTTCATATAATGTCAGAATAGCTCTCCTATACTCATCCTCCCTGTCTGTTACCCCCTGTTCTAAACCCATTCCCTAATTCAACAACACCGAAATAATCTTGGCCCTACTTCAACCAAAACACAAATACATATGCATAGCTTCTCTATACTTTCCCCCTGGGGACAACATCTCTGTAGTGGAAGATATTCTCTCCTGGATTTTCACCAACATTAGTAATGAAACAATAATCTTAGGTGACATGAACATAAATTGGTCCTTCATTCAGTCCCCCACAAACTCCATAAACATTAACCTTTATAATATCTCTCAGCTAATCAACTCTATTACTAGACCCTCTAAAAACCTCTCCACTGGTAGTATCCTAGACTGGGTCTTAGTTACTCTTCCTCATTATTTCTCCAATAGTGGCACACTTCCTAGCTCCCTCAGTGACCACCTCCCCATATTTGCCCACCGCCCTCCCTCCCCCTTACAAATATCGCATAACTATATTTCCATTTATTTCCTAAAGAACTTTAATCCCAGTACCTTTTCGATCTCACTAAAATCAATAAACTTGAGCCCGCTGAAAACTCTCCCCCTGGATAATGCCATATCCTACTTCAACTCAACATTCTTAAACCTCCTAGATTCACATGCCCCTCTAAAAACTAAAAGAATAAAAAGCAAAACTGCCCCATGGCTAACCAAGGACACACTAGCTGCCATGCGCCTTAGAGACAAAACTTGGGTACTCCACCAGAAAAATAAGACCCCCACCACCCTTAACAAATACAAAGCGCTCTGCAACAAAGTCAAAAAGCTTATCATAGCAGACCGCAAAGCTTATTTCTCCATATTACAAAGTAGCCATAAAACAAATCCTAGAAAATTCTGGAATGGGATCGCCACCCTCCTCAATCCTGGCAAAAAAGAAAACCCTTGTCCTGACCCCAATGCTCTAGACATAGATCCAGCCACTCAATTCAACTCTTTCTTCATCAACTCAGTTAGAAAACTTACCTCATCCTTCACTAACAATACTACTACTACAACCCCTCCCCTATCCTCCCCTTCCTCTTCACTCTCAAATATCTCCACTTCTCAACCTTCTCCTTTCTCTATAAAACCCATTCCCACATCTACTATAAAAACTTCTCCAAAAACTGAAACCCTGCTCCAATGCCCCCGACAGCATTCCCTCATACTTTCTTGGTATAGCCGCTGAAGCCATTGCCTTCCCCATCTCTATTTTAATCATCCGCTCTAGCTATGAAGGCTATGTACCCCAACTTTGGAAAATGGCCTTCATCTTACCCCTTAAAAAACGGGGGCAACAACAATAATATCACAAATTTCTGCCCCATCGTAATCTTATTCCCCATCGCCAAAGTTCTTGAGAAATGCATCCATTTAAAACTCCTACCCTATCTCATACACAACCATTTACTAACTCCCACACAGCATGGTTTCAGACCAGGCCACAGCACAACCACGGCTCTTCTGTCCTTCCTCAAAACTGTCAACAAAGCCCATGACTCTGGATATATTGTATCTACACTCCTACTGGACCTCTCTAAAGACTTCAACACCATCTCTCACAACCTTCTCGAGCTAAACTCTCTAATCTAAACCTATCTCTTTCCTCTCTCATCTGGTTATCTTGTTGCCTCTCAAATAGGCAACAAGCAGTTAAATGGAAAAAAGCCACCTCCCCATTCCTCAGCACCCCCACTGGTGTACCACAAGGTTCTATACTGGGTCCCCTCCTGTTTAATATTTTCATAAATGATTTTTACCACACAAATCTAATCCAATATGCAGACAATTCAACTATAATCTGTTCTGCCACCTCTATCCTCACTCTCCTAAAACTAACCTGAGATGCTTTTTCTACCACTGAATAGTGGATGAGAGACAATCACCTAGCACTCAATGCCTCAAAAACCAAACTTATGTTATTTACCCCTTCTAAAACAACCACTATAAATAAAAACACATTCTGCATCACCAGCCACAACAATACAGCTCTCAAAGTCGTACCTGAGGCCAAACTATTAGGTGTCCTCATTGATGATCAGCTTAAATTCACCTCCCACATACAAATAAACAACAAAAAACCCCACCAGAAACTTGGTATGCTCTACCGCCATTGTCACTACCTCACACCCTCTACTAAGTTCACTCTCTCTACCACATTCCTCATCCCTTCTCTCGTATATGGTGCCCAACTCCTAACTAACCTACAATCCACACTTAAGTCAAAACTCTCCTCCTGCTATAAGAAGATTGCCAAATTTGCCACTAGCCACCATTCTTCTACCCATCACTGTGTCGCCCTTCACAAACTAAATTGGTTAGAGCTACCCAAGTATCTCACCTTCATTCAACTCACTCATTTTCACAAACTCATTTTTAGTCCCTCCCTCTGTCCCTCCCTATCCTCATCCCTTAAAATGCACTTCCCAGAAAGATCCTTAAGATCCAGCAATCAAAACTTGATAGAATTGTATAAATCCACCCACACCCCTGGCAAAAATCTCCTATGCTTTGCCCTTGTGCGTCAGTGGAACTCCCTACCACCATCCATCCATACCATCTCTAGTCACTCTTCCTTCAAAACCTCACTGCACTCACACCTAACATCTCTCTGGGAATGCTCCTGCACCCATCCCACATAACCTCTTCTCCTCTCTGTACCTCAGACATCTCAGGTTCTCCAGAGTCCTATTCTTTTCCTCATAAAGTACTAGCAAGAATTTACAACAATTCTTATTTTTATTACCCTTGATTGTTTACTTCATATTGTATCTGTAAATACTATGATTTTATTTGTACCTCTGTATTTACTGTTATATAATTACTTGTTTATAACTTTTGTTATTGTGGAGCTTTTTACAATTACTTGTTTATAACTTTTGTTATTGTGGAGCTTTTCTCCCCAGGACTTCAGTGAAAATGGGTTCTTCTTGGCCCAAATGGACCATCCTGGCAAACAAACTGCAAATAAAATAAGTAAATAAACAGAAAAAAAAAACATTTAATCCAGATCTTGTGGATTTGGTATTCTAGTCAATCTGGTAGAAAAAAGATCACATCCAATACAATTAGTCACAAAATCAGAGCTTAACAGGTCAGCATGTAGCAGATTGCATCAAATGAGTGCTAGGCTGTTTATACCAACAGTGAAAAAACCTGTAAACAATTCAAGTCATGTCAACGACCAGTAGCAAATGACACTTTTCAAGGTTCTAGAGCAATCTGTGGCCAGGAAACTGCTTGGTTCCTTGTTTACTCTAACCAGAGTAACTATGAGCAATTCATAGCTAGACTGATAAAAAGTGTAGAGTTATCAGTGTAAACTCAATAGAAGGAAAAAAAAAAACACATCCCTGATCTTGCAGAAGTAGTATGTTAGCCAATTTGGCAGAAATACATAGCATGCAGTATGCTTAACAGCTCAGGATGTAACAGGTTGTAGCAAATGTGTAATAGGCTGTATATGGTAACACAGACAAAACAGGAAAACAATTTGAGTGGATATACCAGACGATAATACATGACACCCATCAATGTTCTACAGCAACTTTATGCCTAGAAATGGTTCATATTCTTCTCTATTTACATTACAGTTACTGTTTTCTAGATTACTCAAAGTAGAAAAGAGTGTACAGCTATCACTGTAAACTCAGTAAAAAAAAAAAAAAAAAAAAAAAAAACAGAAAAATTGTCATCTCATATTTTGAGGGGATGTTATTTTAGTCTGCCTGGCAGAAATAGTTCACAAATCAGATCTTAATAGCTGAACATGCTGCAGCTCATAGCAAATGGCCACTAGGCTATTTACAGCAACACTGACAGAAGCTGAAAGCATGAAACAAGCAAAACTAGCCAATAGCAAACAAGACTCTTCAAGGCCTATTAATGTCTTGATTCATTCTGCACTCTCACTACAGTTAACTAGAAGTAATTCTTATCATAGTAAACTCAGTAGAAAGGCAGAAAACATTTATCACAGATATTGTAGGGTAGGTATTTTAGTCAATCTGGTAAAAGTAGGTTAGACCAGTAGAATAGGTTACAGCTAGAGCTTAACAGCTATGAGATGTTCTTCTCTATCACTGTTGCACTATTCTTTACTATAGGCCCAGTAGAGAACAGTCTCAACAGGACAAAGGAGTCCATGCACAACCAGAAGGAGAAAATGAAGAAGAAAAAGGAGAGACCCTCTGCCTGAAGGGAATCTAACACAAAAAACAGAAAAAAACAAAAGGGAGTTGGAGAGATGGAGCGAATATTATACCAGTGAAGTAAAGAACATCTACTGTTATAGTAAGTTTTACACAACTGTACTATATCCTTCTATATCTCTGTTGCAGTATTCTTTAATATAGGGAGAGCAAAAAAGTTCAAGAAACAAAATGGGAGGAGGAAGACTGAGAGTACCTCTCAACAAACCCATACAAAATGTTTCTAGCAAAACCTGACCTTGCCCGAGAAACCATATCAGACTTATAATGCTTAGTAAAGGCATGCACTGAAGACCAAGTAGTAGCTTCAAGGATAGAACTAGTATCTAACTACTTGAAGAAAGTACTACAAGAGGCAACAACTCTGGTGGAATGACCTCTATCAGAAGTAAACAAAGATTTGCCATGAAAATAATAACAAAAAGAAGTGGCTTTAGATATGCAGGAGGAGATGGTTTACTTAGAAACAGCCAAGCCCAATGTCCTGAGATGAAAGTAAACAAAAAGCTGATCAGACTTAAAATGGCCTTAGTTTTATCCAAATAGTATCTGAGCTGTCTTTTCAAATCCAAGGTATGCAAGACTCTCTCACTAGAAGAGGAGGGAAAAAGGAAGGGAGTTGGACTGACTGATTCAAGGACAACTAATTTACTGTCTTGGTCTTGAAATAGGATTAGTATAGAGGGCCACCCTGTCCCTCTGAAAAAACAAAAAAGGAGGAATGACAATAAGGGCCTGAAGCTCAGAAACCCTCTGAGAAGTAAGAGCCAGCAACAAAACAGTCATCCAGGTACAATGTTGCAAAGAAGCAGAATATGCAGGCTCAAAAGAAGCCTGAGTCAATTTTTCCAAAACAAAATTAAGGTCCCAAGGAGGAAGAATAGGTTTGTTTGGAGGCCTAAGATGAAGGACACCTTTAAGAAATTATTTGACCTCAAAATGAGAAGCCAAGGGAGGATTCAAGGACAGGCAAGCAGAAGTGGGTAACAACTGGTCCTTCACAGAAGAATAGGCCAAGCCAGGCTAGAGCAACTCATACAAATAAGAAATGATCAAAGGGATCCTCCCTGAAAAAGGGCCCTGGTTAAGAGCATGGCACCAGACAGAAAATCTTTTCCATTTGAACATATAAGATTTTCTGGTTGAGTATTTCCTTGTTTCCTGTAAAAACCTGAGCATGTCCTCAGAAGAAAGGTGCCTGAAAGGAAAACCTATCACACAAAGCATCAGTTGAAGAGTGGACAAGTGTAGATGGATGAGTTCTCCTAGAAACTTTCACTCTATTAAACTTATTTACCTACTTTCTGATCTTTCATACATTTGATTCACTGGTGGCCAAAAAGTTATTTCATGCAAAATGATAGAAATAAATATAATAAATTAGCAAATAAATACTAAGAAAATGTGGCCATGTGTACTTCAGTAAAAATCCATTTTAGATTTTACTCCCATTCCCTCAAAAATTTCTTATAAAAACATCCCACTGCCCTCGGATGTCATAGTATGCAGTATGATTACAATCTGCAGACTAAACTTGCCACTTAGATGAGTGTAATATTAAAGTAAGCAAACAAGATAGTGCAAGAATCCAACTAGGTAGCTAGTTCTGTAATGGACTTTTATTATAGTAACAGAAGCATGCACTTCTTATTTTAGTCTGCACTCCTCTTTGATGCTATTCATATGAAGATGGTGGCTAAGGCACCATAGCAACACTTATCATTTTGAAACTATTTAAGTATGTTGACACAGCCATGTAAGTGCATGTAATTGTTTTAGTGAAATACTTCTTTTACAGAACTTCTCCTACAGACCGAAAGCTACTATGTATCGGGTTGTTAATAATGCATAAAGACTGATGTATTAAACTTTCTCACACAAACAATTCTATTATCATTATTTAAGATCAGGCTGCACTGTCTTTGTGATCCAAAATGGATTGCCATCTTTACAGAACATAGTTAATCAAATATATGCTTGAATACTTCAGAGCTTGGGATGCGTGGTAAATCTCAAGGATTTATATTGCCATACCTGCCTTCATTGAATTCATCTGCAGTGACCTTAATTTTGGAAAATCTATAAAACAATATTTTCTAGATCTTTCTAAGTGCTTCAGCATTGTGTCACACAATCAGTGATGCAGCTGGGTGGAGAGGGGCAAACGGAATGGCTATACTGGGCATAAACTGTAATAGATGAAAGATATGCAGATCCCAACTGGTCTTCAGTGTAATACCAGTTTTTAAATGCTGGGATTGCATTTGTAGTCTTAACTGAAGCACTTCAGGGCTTGTTGTGTTGCACTGCATAAACAGCAGATGCTGTTTTCAACAAATGTATCAAGCAGTGTACAACACTCTAAACAGAAAAAGATTTTATTTTTCAAAATGTCTAACCTCTGGACTTCAGAATTAAGGCACTTTAGTGCTCTGACTGTATACTGCAGCAACTGCTTGCTACATTTGTAGCAAGCAGTTGCTATAGTTTAAAAGGTTCAAAATGAGAGAAGAGTCCCCTCTAGGACTTCAAACCTGAAATGCTTAATGCTTCATAGGGTAGAGGTACAGGACTCAAGTAAAACAATAGGATCTTTTTAGAGTTGGGACACCAGAATGGGAGATGGCAACAGGCACCAAAATAGCTAGCTATACCTCTGTACACAACAAATACTATCTCTCAAAAGCATTAGTTTATCAGCAAGTACAATTAAGTGGTTCAGTATTTATCTTAATAATCATAATGAGACTTGTCCTGTGGAGATCTCTATACTGTATAACTAGATAGGTAGGAGGTTCAGTTCCCACAATGGGAAATGTGTGTGTGTGTGTGTGTGTGTGTGTGTGTGTGTGTGTGTGTGTGTGTGTGTGTGTGTGTGTGTGTCTATCTAGCTATTGGGGTTGTAGAAACATGTAAGTAATGCTTCTTTGTCAAATGTCTTGGGTCCACTTCCACACTTCCACTCAGGAGAATACATTTACAGAAGTTGGGAGTTGGGGGAGTTGATATAATGATTTATGAGCATTGTGACAAAAGGAGATACTGGAATTTTGTAAATAATTATATGTTATTTGTGAATATCAACATGATCTTATATAAGATGCTTGTGTTACAAATGTATTAGAACTGCATGTCAATGTGTATATCAAACTAGGTATGTACAGATGTGTGCTGAAAAGATATTTTATAAAGCACTGAGCTTAAAGATGTATACACAGAGTGTCCTGCTAGAAGAGAACAGAAATGTGCATGTACTATTGTAGCTGTTGAAATGTATATATTTTAACAGTGGAAATTGGAACATGGAAGGTTAACTTCAGTCCATCAATACTTCAGAAAAATAGCTGAAATTAAATTACTTTCTGGTAGCTAGAGACAGAATGCCTGCTCTAGTGAGTTTTCTGTATTTTCTTTAAAGTGAAATGATTATTAGTTTTGAAACATGAAGGAATGTAGTTGTTTTATGATTTCTTGCATCTGCCAAGGATCTGAGGTCTATGTATTTTCACAAGAAGAAGCTAAATACTGCTAGCTTCCAGCAGTGGGGGGAGGGGGGTTTATCCGAGATAGAGTCAGATGGCAAGAAATGATGTCATTCTGCAAGCTATTCCAGCAGTAATATTTGAGATGTTAATTTATGAAATCTCAGAGAGAGACACAGCATTCTGTATTCTGTCCTTGACCTGACAAAAACAACTAGAGAAGATCCATTCACCACATTTGCCTTGCTCTGCAAGTAAGTTTCTCTGTTAGCTATAGTCAGGAATATAGCAAAGCTTATTTTAGATATTTTTCTTCATTTATTTGAGACTTTCACTTTCAATGATGAGAATCAAACTCTGTTTCTTGTGTCTGCAAGTTAAACACCTTAACCATTACACCAACCCCATGCTTAGGCACAAGGTACATGTAGTAGTTCTATGCTTGTTCATCACATTCATAATTAAGAGGTCTAAAAACAACAGAAATATCAAAGCACTTTAGTATTTCAGTGATTTTACCTTCACTATTTCCAGTGACTCTTCAAATTATTACAATTCCCTCTGACAAAACTCCTTCCATTTACTTGAGTCCGTTAAACAACATAGGTCATCTTTTAAGAACCTCCAAAATTAAATCTTTCCTTTTATCCGCTAAAATTTAGTCTTCAAATACTTTAGCTGCTTTAACCTTCTCCTGGGATTCCATTAATGGTATTTTCAGTAAAACACTTAATATCTTCTCCGTAGATGCATTATCCATAGATGATCTTGACTCCATCAAAATAACAGTATTCACTCTTGACAACCAGTTAATTTTCTAATCTGACATGCAGAAGGCAATCATGAAAAATAGTATCACATAGAGAAATTATCCAAAATAGGTAGGATATAATGGACCCAGAATGTTCCACATAATTAACTGTATATTCCTTGTTTTTTTTCTATTCCTTCCTGCTTTTCTAGTTGTTATCCTTTCTTCTGGCCTACCCTATGAACTGAATGTTCTGTTCTTTAGCAGGTGACTATGCTCAGATCCCTCATCTCTATCCTGGTACTCTAGATCTATGTCTTTTGGCTCTTCTACATGCATGCAAATACTCTAGACATTGGCCTTTTAAAACATTTTTTGTTGTCGCTCCTTTCATGCATCCTTTGCACTAATACATTGCATGCCAACCCAGTACTGATGTCAGAGTCATTTTATATTACATCATTTCCATTCCTGGGTGTCTTATCTCCACTGTTGCTCATCAGTCTGGTGCACCAGCTTCATTTGTGTGATAGTCCAATGTTATTGTTATTGTTATTAATATTATTATTTATCTATTTATTTTGTAGTTTTACAGTTGTTCGCTATGCTGCATATACAACGCTGTTCCTTTATTTCAGATTTGTCTTTGAGTTGGTATTTACTTTTCCCTTGTTTCCCTGCATATACATTCCTTTTCATGCACCTCAGTTCTGACATCAGCAAATATCAGTTATTTTTTTTGCATTGCAATTTATTTTGTATTGATAAAGTTATGAGAAACACATCACTTATCTTGGATGTTTGCATTTTTTGTCCCTTTACTGCATTACCCATCATTTCTCCTGGAATCAATTCATTTCATCCCATTGATTAAAAAGTTTTGATGTGCGTTTGCTGTGGTGTGTTTTCCAAGACAAGGATCTGTTTCATTCAATGAATCCTTCTTGTAGTGTTTATGGTCACTTGTGTTTCACTTCCCATTACTCCCATTTTTTTATTTCTTATTCCTTTCTCTGATCACTTTCATTCTTTTTTAACCCTGCCTTCTACCTCATCAACTGCGCCATCCTTCATAAATGCTTCTATCCAGCTTGATTAGGCCCTCATTTGTGCAGTACTTCACTTCAGAGTTGCCTAAGCCATCTGACATACCCTCTCCCATCTTCTTTGTTATCTTATCACTGTCTGTCTCCCCAAGTCTGCTTGTTTCTCTACTTTTCCTGCCTAATCTTCAATGGGACAGACTTCTTCTTATGTGCCCTTGATATAGCTTTTCCACTTGTCTCCATTCTAGCATTTGTCTCTTTTCTCATGTCCTTGTGTTGTCTTTGTGATTTATTTAATTCCTGCTCATCTCTTTGACTGGCATTCAACCCTTCTGTACTTCTGGATCTTGTCTTCTTCCCTGCAGGGGTTTCAATATGTGACATTGCATGTCTTCCTAGTGTCTCTGTATTTCCTCTCTTACATCTGAGGTTGCTCTCCCTGTTCATGTCTGGCAGACAATTCAGATTTTTACTGCCTGAGTTGTTTTCCTGTCTGTGATTCCTTTGTTTTAACATTTGAACATCCTCCTTATTATGTAACCTGAACTGTTCCCCTTCATGCTCTACTTCCAGAATCACAGGGTGTTTCACTGATGCAGCTGTTTCACTCATTCATAGTTCATTTAATACCTCAAGTACAGCTTCCCTTGTCTTACAGAGTGTTTCTGAGTAATCTTTGACCAGTTTTGTGAACATCTCTGCAAATGGGATAACTATAAGTGTCTCTGCTTGCCATATTATTTCATTTTTTTTCTCAGAGAAGGAATGGAAACTTGCCAAAATGCATCTGGGTCTGCTTTCTGCTGCAGCATGTTGCCACCCCTATCTCTTATATCCCACTTACCCTAACTCTATTTATTCTTTCTTGTGAGATTTTTGAGACCATCCATTCTTTCAGCTTGTCTTTCTATTGTGTCTTTTAGTTCCAGTTTTCAGTGAATATGTTGTTACAGCTCAACTTTAACTGTTTTTTTTCTTCCCCCAGATCATGCAAATTCCCTTGGAGCATGTCTAGTTTGTTGCTGCTCTATTATTTGCTTCAAAGAATTCACATATTGGCCTACTGTGATTATCTTTTCAAACAAAATGCTCATTTGGACTACTTTATTTGCAGCTTTGCATGCAGCCATCTGTTCTTCCTTATGTTCCTGTTTACTCATCTTTCCTTATGGGTTGCTTTTTACCCATATTTTGCAAGACCAGCCATAGCTTTGGGCTTAGGCAGCCATCTTGTTTGGGTTCTCTTGTGCCCTCACCATAGTACAGATTTTCAATAGTTATTATCCTTTTTGTAAATCTTTTTTTAACAAATTCTAATCGTACAATGTCAGACAGTGCTGGATAACAGAAATCAGCATTATATTTAAGTATTGGCCTTATAATGACTTATAAAGTGGGTTTAACACAGACTTATCCCTAAATTATATTGTATCCAGTATCAATATTTTTTTGCTCATTCCTCTAGTGTGTGTGTGTGTGTGTGTGTGTGTGTGTGTGTGTGTGTGTGTGTACGTGTGTGTGTGTACGTGTGTGTGTATATATATACCACATATCAATGAGTAGACTGGCAAAATATCGACACGAAAACACTCAAAATGGTGATGTTGACAAACTAGTAGACATGCACTGAGAAACAGCTTCAGTGCATGCAATATTTTCTCTTTCAAAAACTCAAAAAAAGGATTTATTTTTATTTTATTTATTTAACATTTGTTTACTGGGAAAGTTCAACTTGGAACAAGCCAATTTTCAGCTAAGGATGGGGAGAAATGCTTCAGACACATCTTTGTTTTCTTGCTGGGGCAACCCCCCACATTAACAATGTGGATGGTTTCACCCCATGCCCCTTGTTAATTATAATATACTAACTCAAAGGTTCATAAGCACATAGGAGATCACTAAACTAGTGGCCCTAGAGCTCTTACAAACCTATCTGTGTTAATCCTAAGTTGCTCAATTGTCTTTGGTGAGAGGGACATAATTTGCAGAGCATGTTTATGATAAACAGCGACTTCCCCTTTCCATGAGGGACATGGCCCACCCCTTGGGTGAACTTGTGGTCTCCCATCCATTTGTCCAGGTTGCATTTGGATAGGGTCAGTGAGGAGCTCTGCTTCATGTGTGTTGGAAGCTTATTCCAGAGTACTGGCAATCTCTGGGAGATAAACATGGGTTTATGTGTCATGTCCTCATTTTGTGTTGGGGTAAAGTGTGTGTGCTGACAACCTATTTGATGTTTGTTGTTACATGACAGAATTGATTCCAATTTCATAGAGTAATTACATCTCTCACATAGGGTATTTGTTTGTTTTAAGAGGAAGTGGTTGTCAGTATACATGAGGCAATTACTACATTACCTCAGGATGCCCATGTCAATCAGGCTGGCTGGTGAAATGATGGGAAACTGCCCATCCATTATAGATATTTTTTACCGTATGTATTATTAAGGAAGGGTATGGGCTAGTTTGACCAGTTTTTGTGCTAAGACTAACAAATGTGTTTGTTCTATTGGAGGTTATGGACGATAAGTGTGGCAACACTGCTCAGTGCACCTGCAGTGCAGTAGGGAAGCTTGGGAAGGAACCATTGACAAATGTGTAGGGAAAAATTGAATTTCAAGGTGCTTTCATCTATATAGGGCACCACTAATCCCTGTTGTATGGTGCAGTGCAATGCACAAGCACAAGGCTTGAATACAGGCAAAATCAAATCACTTTTAAGGTAATCTACCAATAGAAAAGCACACAGAGGACCTTCCTCCAGCAATTCCCAAAATCAGACAAGGCTGGATCTTCACACTTCTTCCACAAGGGTGCAGGGGAGCTCTTATTAATGTAAGATAGCTGGTTTAGTGCACAAGTATGTAAATAATAGGCTAGATTCAGCAGGACCTAAATCTAGTCTATGCTATCTAGGTATTAGAACAGTGCAAATAAAGTGGAGAGAAGTGCAAAAAATACTTTAGAGCCCTCTTTGTGTGTTTCCGAGCTCAAATAGACCAGGTAAACACCTACTGCCACCAAATGAACAATTCCAGTCCTCCTAATGGAAAAGCACAGCAAAGGATGGATCACACAAACACAGGGCAAGGACATATTCCCTAACCTAGGAAATTGTGTGATCTCACACGCCTGTCAATCAGCAGTTTAGTCGATCATACACACACACAAACACACACACACACACACACACACACACACACACACACACACACACACACACACACACACACACACACTGAACATAATCACATACCTCTCTCTCTCTTTATATATATATATATATATATATATATATATATATATATATATATATATATATATATATATGACCTTTAAAGGTAAGTCTTGCACTATAGATTCTTATTTAATTAGATATTTCCAAGTCCTATAGACCAGTTTTGACTGTGATGTTGGTGTGTTTACCATTTAATATAAACTTACTTCTTTTTTCAGTATTAAATCTTAAACTCTTACTCTCAGACCATTTCTTAATTGACTGCAGGTAAGTATTTAGGTTAACTAAATCCTCAGGTGTAATGATTTAGAGAAGACCATGTTGAAAAGTATGTGGTCCTATATGTATCCCTGTGGAGCTCCTGCACTAGTTGATTTCCATGAATCATTGTTTACATCCATATCCTATAAGTCATCCAAGTTCTAATAAGTTAATTTATAGAAAAAAATATATAACATGGACGGTGCAGTGGTGCAGCAGTAGCATTGTTGCCTCACAGCAAGAGGCTCTCCAGTTTGATTCTCAGCTGGAGTGCCTTCTGTGTGGAGTCTGCATGTCCTCCCTGCATTCGTGTGGGTTTTCTCCAGGTACTCTGGTTTCCTTCCATGTTACAAAGCCATGAATCTGGAGTGTTTTTCCCCTGGCCTCTGCTGAAAATTGGCTTTGTTCCAAGTTGGACTATCCCAGTAAACAAATATTAAATAAATAAACATAATTTGATGAAGGTATGCAGAAGCACATCCTGCAGTGGAGAACACTGTCAGAACTACACTGATCCTACAGCACAGCTCTGACATTGAGGAGCACCTACCAATGAGAGGACTTCTGTCATCAGATTTTATCATTATAGTAATATGCTAAATGAGGCAGCTTCACAGGATGGACAGGAAGTGTTACATTTTTATAAATAACCCGTGGACATGTCTGTGGAATGAATGCTGTCAGATTCCATGCCATCTACACATCTTGCAGTCAGACCAAAGTACAACCAACTGTATGTGATATGCCTAGTTTGAGGGAATGGTACCATCATGGTCAGGCCTGGTGACTTGCACGATAATGTTACTGTTATGTAGCACTTTCCCAGTTGTTGGATGGAGAAGGGTGTCCTCTGTTGAAATGTGCTGAATTATGTAAAGAATACAATAAGCACAGGGAGATGTGAATGAAAAAGTGATGTGTATTTTTTTGTTTTACATTAACATAACAAAGCACTGCAAATGTAATGTCTTTAGGATAGTTGTTCATTTTATCCAGAAATACAAAGTAGCATCTGTGATTGTGCTATAATGACAAGTACTGGTGTGAAACAGGTTAGGTATGTGGAAAGGTGTGGACAAAAGTGATGTGTGAGGAATTAATATGGACTAGGGCAGTTGTAAGTTATCAGGGTTTATGTAAGGAGAACCAAGGCAATAGAGTTCTATTTATATTATTTGCATCTTTTGCATATTATGGCCATTGCAGCTGTAGACATATAAAATCAGAATGCGATAAAGACATCTTTATATTTAAGAATACGCAATTGGTAGTCAGAGAGATGTTGAGTGGACCCTCTGCATAGTCGTGTACACCTGCAATTTTGGAAGGGACTGTCTGTCCAAAATCTGACACTAAGGTTATTTACTTCATTGAATCTCATTAATGCCCTCCTGTTTTATAATGTAGTGCATAAATGTTGTATACCACCATCTACTTTCTTTATAAATATTGTGCACATGAAGCTGATTCTTACAATGTAGTACTCAGTATGGTAAAAGTGTTGCCAAAGAACAGCCCTCAACATTCCCAGTTTCAGCACCTTATTAGTAAAATCCTATCAAGGAATGTAATGAATGAAATGGTGCTTATCTTAAAAATGTCAGATCATATTCTAAAGAATAGACAAATGGACGGATAGATAGATAGATAGATAGATAGATATATAGATAGATAGATAGATAGATAGATAGATAGATAGATAGATAGATAGATAGATAGATAGATAGATAGAGATATGGAATAGGTTCATAGGTGTGTACTAGGATAAGACCACTGAGGCCTTTTTAAGTATAGCCAAGCATCCCACATGTTTGACAACTTCTGCAACAATTAATAAGTGTAAGCAGGGGCTTGGGAGATGAAATATTTACAAACAGGGGTCTGAGAGACAAACTATTTACAGGCTGTGTCCATTAGAGACATAGGTGCCAGACCAGTGATAAACTTAATATTCCCCATCCAGTTTTCCAAGTTACACCAGAATTTGATTAGGGATGAATTCTGCTTCACATGTATGAGGAGCCTGTTCCAGAGAAGGGTAATCTCTGGGATACATACCTGTTTCTCCAGTTGGTCCTATTTTTATCACAGGCAAGGTTTACGTCTTTAGAATGGGCAATTCTGGTAGTGCATTTTTGCAGATATGCAGGAGGTGCGTCAGAGTGGGGTCTGACAATGCCTTGTATGCCAGGCATAGATCTAAGTTCAACATTCTGTAGGAGACAGAATACAGGGATAGGGCCTTGAGGTGGTCTGCATACGACATGTTACATACATCCTCTATTCTTGCAGTGAGGAACCCCTGTGCACATTCTGTTTGTTGTATATGCCTGGTTAAGTACATACCAAATGGGATATTGTACTCAATAATGATATGTCTAATGAATGCTGAGTACAGTGGAACAATGACTTCTTTGGACCTAGATGGCATACCTTTGTTTATAAGTTACACAACACAGAATGTTTTCCTCACTACTGTAAACAAGTGATGGTCAAAGTCTAGATTACTGATTATGTGTGTCCCCAAGTCCCTGACTACTAGGTCAACTCTTAGGGGTGTGTTGCAATATGATAGTTTGCAAGAGTGGGTGACTTCCCAAAGGATACTATTATACATTTCTTGGCATTTAATTTTAGTCCATGGCTCTGGCACAAGTTGTTTGCCTGTGTCAGCCTTTACTAGACAATATTTGTGTCAGTGGAAGATTCAATGACAGCTCCTAATTTGCAATCATCTGCAATTTTAGTTATCCAGAGGCTATTGATGTTGGCCTTGACTTCAGATATGTAAATGCCAAAAAGGAGAGGTCCCAGGACCAATCCCTCAGGGACTCCACTTGTGAATGGCCTCTTTGTAGAGGTAGACTCCCAAATTCTAACTTCATGGGTCCTGTCTGTGAGCCAGCTAGCTATCCACTGGGTGACATAAGGGTTTGTGCCTTACTTCTTACGTTTGTCAACAATGCCCAACTGGGGGATTGTGTCAAATGCCTTGGCCAGGTCAAGGTAGGCAGTATGAAACATTTTTCCCTCATCCATTCCTTTGCTGACCTTCTCAAAGATGTCCACCAGGATGAGTAGACATAATCTGTCCTTGATGAAACAAAATTGGGTTAGGTCCAGAATCTGGAGGTTTCCTATGTCATCACTGATCATTTCTGTGATAATTCTTTCTATGGCTTTGCATATGAGACTAGTGAGACTTATGGTTCTGTAGTTTCCACTGAATGTACATAGCCCATCATTGTGCAGAGGGATGTCTGTTGCCATTCTCCATTCATGAGGCACGAAGCCTGCTTGAAGGCTACAGTTAAATAGTGATTCCAGAGGGCCTGATAGATCATGTTTCATGCTATTTAGATGGCATCCTGGGATATTGTCTGGGCCCATGGATGCAGTGTTCTTGGCCTTAGTGAAATCATTAAGTACCTGTTCCCTACTGATAGCAAGGAAAGTTATATTTGATGGTATTTCCTGAGGGAAGGTTGATGGGGAGACAGGGGTAAAGTTGGAGGTGCATGTGTTGGCCAATAGGTTTGCTATTTCTTCTAGCTCAGTATAGATGGCTCCTTTACTATGAGCTCTGCACACAACTGTGTATTGCCTTTGAGGTTACAGACATAGCTAATAAATGCCTTGTGGTTGTCCTTCGCCTGGGAGGCCAGATTTACCTCAAATGTGGCTTTGGTAGACTTTGCTTGTCTTTTGAGTTTAGTTTAATGAGAGCATTTTTATCCTGATGGGTGCTGCACCTCCTAATGTTTGCCATGATTTTCTTCCTTCTGTTATACAGCGTATTGATGTTGTGATTCCACCAGAGTGGTTTGTTTTTTGAGTTACCTCTGTACTTCTTCCTGGTGGGTACAGCTGCCTCTGTACAACTATTAACATGCATGCATAGGATTTCTGTGAATAGTTCTGTGTAGGCAGCATTGTTCCCAGGGTTTATGGGGCCTGAAATGTTGCCAAGTTATCACTTAATAGGAGGAAGTTAGTCAAAGTAATTCCTGAATATTCCAGGGTTTGCTGGCTTTCCAGGTTTATTTTTACTTGGAAAGTCCATTTTGTGGTCTGACCTTACCAGAGAAGACATTATACTAGGAGGTGTGCAGCACTCTCCCATATTAGTGAGGATCAGATCTAGTATGTTTGCACCCCTTGTTGACATAAGGGTTTACACCTAACCTCTTGAATTTGTCAACAATGTCTGAGATGGCTATTGTATCAAATGCCTTGGCTAGGTGAAGGTAGGCAATGTGAATCATTTTGCCTTCATCCTCTGCTTTATTGACCTTCTCAAAAAAGTCAGCCAGGTTGAGTAGGCATGACCTGCCCTTGGTTCATAGGTTCATAGGTGTACACTAGGCTAACGACCAATAAGACCCTTATAAGCCTACCCATGCAACCATAAGCTTAGCTGTGCAACCTTGGTGAACCCAAACTGAGTTGGGTCCAGTGTCTAAAGGTTTCATATGTCAATACAGAATGCTGTAATTAAATCAAAAGGTGCTTCAACAAAGTATTACTTTAAGGATGTGCACACACAACAAAGTATTAGTTTAAGGATGTGCACACTTATGCAACCAGCATATTGTACGTTTATTATTTTTTTATATATTTTTTCCCTAACAGATTTTTTGTTTTTCAATTGAATTGTACAGGTTATACGTCACACTAAAGGTGGGAAAAGTTTTGAAATGATTTATTGTGGTCTCATTTTTTTATATCACAAAAACCTGGAATTTTAACAGGGGTGTGTAAACTTTTTATAGCCACTGTATGTATATATATATATATATATATATATATATATATATAGATATATATATATATATGTATATGTATATATATATATATATATATATATATATATATATATAAATAAAATATATATATATTTTTTCATATATATATATATATATATATATATATATATATATGTATATATATATATATATATATATATATATATATATATATATATATAGATATATAGATATATGTATATATATATATATATATATATATATATATATATATATATAGATATATGTATATATATATTTTTATATATATATATATATATATATATATATATATATATTACAACACAAACTTCATAACAAATTAGCTAGGTGAAAGAAACATGCAGAACAAAGTGTATTTCAGCACTTTCGTTCTTTAATTGTAAGGACTTCAACAGAAATGAGAAAACTGAAAAGTACACTTCAATAAATACAGTAAAAACAGTCAATCACAATTAAAACATGAAATCAAATGTCCGGCAAGGAATGCAACCCAAAAGGAAAACCTTAACTGTTTTCAAAAAGCTAATAAAAATTTTAAGGACCTATTTTGTCAGGAGGTAGTGGAGCTTAAGGGAACGAAAGAGCTTAATAGCCTTACTGGGGGGGGGGGTGGACTGGTTCACCTACACCACCTCAAAGAAGAGATAATATTAAGGCTGTTATTAAACCCAGGCTAAAGAAATTGTTAATATTAGCTGATGTTCTTCGTGTGTCACTGTTTTAGTCATTACATTTGGGTAATCTGCTGTCAGATTGCCCTTAGTCGGCCTGATTAACAAAGTCTTGGGTTCTGCGTCAGTTGCTGTCCCTTCTTCCATGACATCAGTGGTATAAAACATGTAGCCAATGCCATTACGTCAGTCTTTCTTGCCATGCAGTGCCTGAAGCAGAAGCAGTTCACAAATGCCGGTTGGCCGACTCCTGAAATTTTCATTTTCGAGTTTCAGAACCAAAGTCTTCAACTTAAAGCTAAGTACCCCATTGTGGAAAATTTTTCTTGCTCCTTACTGGTGTCAGTAAAAGTTAATAATTGCATTACTTGTGGAAAGCAAATACCTCATAAAGATTTTCATTCATACTGTATTCCTTGTCTAGGCCCTGACCACGACATACCTTGCTGTTGGTTTTGTGCTTTATTTAATCAGCGCACTATCCGTCGTCGGTACTTTTTTGCCTCTAAATATTTAGGTTCTCAGTTTAATTACCCAGAAATGACATCAGTTAACCACTACCAGGATTTTGAAAAAATGCAAAGATAAAGACAGAGACAGCCTGACGAGGTCCAAAGCTGCCGATGATGCTTCTCCTAAGCCAGTCGCCTGTTCGCCGGTACTCAGTGAGGTGCTTTCGCAGCCCCTGATACCTGCTACTTCTGACTCGCAGACCTCTACTGAGACCCATTCAGAGTCTGGTATGCTGTGAGATGCTTCATCTATGGAACCCACGGATGTCTCTACCTTGGATGGGTCCAGAGCCACTGTGCAGGCACTGACTTCAGAGGGTGTATTCATGCCTACAAACTTGCATATTAAATCGACACCGCCGTCATTACTAAGGCCTAAATCCCAATCTATGTCTAAAAAAACGACCCCCAGGCCGCATGTTCAGACCCCTATGCCTAAAAAACAAATTATAAAAATGGCTGAAGATCTAATTACTCGAATCAGGGGTAGTCAACCCCCCCCCCCCCCAAGAGGCCTAGGGCTGAGCTTGATTATGAATCTTCTGATCAGGATTCTGTTTCTTCTGACTCTTCTAATGACCTGGATTTGTCCATACCTACTTATGAGGATTCTGATGCAGAGGATTCCATTACCTCTGCTTCTCCTCCTGAGGATTTTTCTTTTGGGGAAACTTTACATACTTTAATGGAGCATTTCCACTAGGAAAGCCAGGAATTTTCTGATTCAAAAAAGAGGCTTAGGAATTTCCTTCTTCTACCTCAGCATAGGCCTTTGGCTATACCTCCTTTACTAGACATTGTTGATGATGTGTTCTTGGAATCCAGTTTGGCCCCTGATTCCCTGTCTCCAGCTCCTAGTAAATCTGACAGATACTACAGGGTTCCTGAGTCCCACAAGTTCCATTTCAAAAATCCTGTTGTAGATCAAGAAACCATTTCACAGGGACCCAAGGGCATTAAGGCTTCTACTGTTAAAATCCTACCCTTTCTGATAGAGACTCCAGGGCGCTGGATAGATGGGGTAAAAAGGTTTATACTTCTGCGACCTTGGCAATCAGAGCTTTAAACTGCCAATTTCATATGTTAAAATATCAACAGCATATTATTGGACTGCTTAAACAGAAAATGATGTTGATTCCTGACTGTGTGGAAAATAAAGATTTACAGGATTTAATGCATTCTGCTGAACAAGTTGGAAAACATATTTTGCAATGTGGTTTTGATTCTTTAGAGGCCTCCTGCAGGGCTGCTGTTACTGAGTCTTTGCTTAAAAGGCATGCTTGGCTTAAGGAGCATTCTTTTCCTGATCATGCTAAAGCTAAATTGTTGGCTGCTCTTTTAAATCAGGACTGCCTGTTTGGCAATAAGTCTGAAGAAGTTCTAAAAAAGGTGGAAGATAAAGCTAAATCTATGCAAACTGTTAAAAGATTTCTTACAAGTGCAACCTCCAAGATTTAGTAGGCACTGGCCTACTACGAATTGGTCCTTTCCAGCCCCTTCCAGATCCTCTCAAGCCAAACCCAGACAGAGCTAAAACCCCAGGTTGCAGTCCCAGGGGACTCTCAGAACTAAGCAGTGGGGGGCCTCCACTTCCAAATGTGGAAATAACAAGACACTCCCCTGTAGTAAAGTCTCAGTGACTTCCATTTAAAATTACCAAGCACTTATCTTTTAACCTCCCCTTTGGGGGGAAAGATTGCTCTTCATGCAAAGAACTGGGAACTCATAACCCAGGACAAATGGGTTTTAAATATAGTGTCCCAGGGATACAGATTTCATTTCCACACATTGCCAACACCAAATGGGTGGCCAAAGCTGCCCCCAAATCAGTGGGCAGAGGCTCAAAATCAAGTACTTTCCCTCTTAAGCATGGGGGCTATTCAACTGGTACCAGAAGAGGAAAAGAGACAAGGTTTAGATTCCAGGATTTTTCTGGTACCCAGAAAAGACAAATGATGGCATCCAATACTGGACCTGTCTACTCTAAACACCTTTCTGGAGATTCCAAAATTCAAGATGCTGACTCTTCACCAGTTGCTTCCTATGCTAGGCAAAGATGCCTGGTTGGCAACTCGAGATTTAAAAGAAGCATACCTGCACATCCCAATCAGGGAATCTTGCAGAAGATACCTACGCTTCAAAGCAGGCTACTTGCACTATCAGTTCTCTGCACTGCCCTTTGGCTTGTCTACTGCACCCAGGGCATTCACAAAGTGCCTGGCTCAAGTTATGGCATTTCGCAGGCAAATAAATATTCAAATATACCCATACCTGGATGATTTTCTAATTCAGGCAGAAAACTAGGGCATACTTCTACATCATCTGGCATTTGTAAAAAGGGTTCTAACTTGTCTGGGGTACACCATTAATGAAAAGAAATCACAACTGGTACCCTGTCAACAGATAATATTCCTGGGTGCAAGCTTGAATACAACTGCCCAGATGGCTTTCCTCACATCAGAGAAGCAAATTCATTTGGTAACTTACTTCAAACAAGTGGCCACAAAATCCCTGCTATCTGCAAGACAAATACTGCAAGCCTTGGGGTTCATGGCCTCCTGCATTCTTTTAATTCCATATGCAAGACTGCATATGAGGAAACTACAGTGGTATCTAAAAAGTCTATGGAGTCAACATTGTCATAGCCTGGAAACAATGATTCCTATCATACCATGCCTACGTCTAGAGTTCCTATGGTGGGCAGAAGCCTGCCACCAAAACAAGGGATTACCATTCACACTACCCGCTGCCACCCAAACCCTAACTACAGATGCATCAGACTATGCATGGGGGGCTCACCTGGCAGGGAAGTGCATTCAGGTCAAATGGAACCCAAATCAAATGCACCTACATATAAATCAGAAAGAAATGTTAGCTGTACAGAATGCTCTGACAGCCTTCAAGGACTACATTCTTCCAGGACAACTAATGGTGAAGATGGAAAACACCACGGTTATGTGGTACATAAACAAGCAGGGGGGTACACATTCCTACTCCCTCTGCAGACTAGCCATGGCATTGTGGAACACAGCCTTGAGCTACCAAGTGCATCTACAAGCTCAATTCCTGCCAGGAAAATTGAACACACTGGCAGATGGACTAAGCAGAAACCTCATGGACCCACATGAGTGGAAACTAGAACCACGGATTTTCAACATGTTGACAAGCAAATGGGGGAGCCCAGACATAGATCTATTTGCCTCTCCCCAGAACTACTAGTTGGACAAGTTTTGCACAAGGACTCCCCACAAACAAGCCTGGAAAGTGGATGCTATGTCCTTCAGCTGGAAAAAATCAGTCTATGCCTTTCCCCCTCAACCTCTGCTCTCCAAAGTTCTACTAAAAGTCAAACAGGACAAACCAAGGATGATTTTGATTGCTCCAGACTGGCTGCGCCAACACTGGTACCCACTCCTGTGCAGTGTGTCACAAATATCTCCATGGCACCTGCCTCAGACCCCTTCCCTGCTGTCTCAGCAGGAGAACCAAATTCTGCACCCTCAGCTTCCAACATTGAACCTTGCAGCCTGGCTAATCACTTAAATTCACCCTTATCACCCCTCAGCAAACCTGTGATGGATGTCATCTTGCAGGCGAGGAGACCTAGTACTAGAAAATCTTATGCTGACAAATGTAAAAGATTCTGTGCCTGGAATCAATCTTTAGGGATGAGCACAGTGGCACCCAATTTACCTCAGATTTTGCAATACTTAACTGAGATGCTTCACAAGCGCCTGTCTTTTTCCTCCATTAAAATCCATGCCTCAGCTATTTCAGCTCACTATAACACAGAGCCACCCCTCTTCTCTCATCCTCTGCTCAAGCAGTATCTTAGAGCGGAAGAAAAACTTGAGACCACCCAGCAGAGCTCCTACCCCTGCATGGGACCATAACTTTGTTTTGGAGAAACTCACTCTACCTCCTTTTGAGCCAGCTGCTACTGCAGACTTAAAATTTCTTTCTTGGAAAACAGCCTTCCTTTTAGCAATCACTTCAGCTAGAAGGATATCTGAATTAGAGGCCCTTATGGCAGTGGAGCATTTCATCATCTTTTTTCATGCAGACAGGGTATCTCTCAGGACCAATCCATCCTTCATGCCCAAGGTGGTTTCCAGTGTGGCTCTTAATTAGTCCATTCATTTGCCAACCTTCTTCCCCATTCCACAGAACAAAGGGGAATGGGTTCTGCATTCCTTGGATGTGCACAGACAACTAAGATTCTACTTGGACAGGACTAAATCTCGAAGAAAATCTGAACAGTTGCTGGTAGCATTTGCTGTAGGGGCAGAGGGGAAGGCTATTTCAAAACAAACCATTTATAAATGCATCAGCCATTGCATTAATTTCTGCTATAAGCGCCATGGAAAATCTATCCCCCAGGGGATCAGATCTCACTACACCAGGGGCTGCATCTACTTCTGCAGCCTTTCTCAGAGGTGTTCCTACCAGGGATATCCTAGATGCTGCTACCTGGAGTTCTGTACATACTTCCACCAATCACTATCATTTACCCATTTTCTCTAAATCCAGAGCTGGCTTTGCCACTGCTGTCTTGCAGG